>NC_057814.1:278171273-278177100 GCF_018294505.1 Triticum aestivum | reverse complement strand
AGGTCTGTTTCCTCCGTTTTGCGATACGCCACACCCCTCCCGATCAATAGGACCCCCGTTTCGACCGTAGGAGGTCCGTTTCCTCCGTTCCGCGGTACGCCAGGCCTCGTTTCCATTGCCTGTTCCGTCCAAGCCCTCCCGATGAACACGACCACGCATTCCGTTCCGACCCAGCCGGTTGGCTCCCACGCGTTCCGTTGCCTCCCGATGAACACGACGCATTCCGTTGCCTCCCCATGAACACGACGCATTCCGTTGCCTCCCCATGAACACGACGCATTCCGCTGCCTCCCCATGAACACGACGATGACGCTGTTTCTCCATTCCGACCTAGCCATGTACACGAGCCCTGGCCGTACGTATGCGCGAGTAGGCGTTCGAGACCCCGCCCGTATGTACACATACGTGGCCATATTTTCTTTCTTGCACCCTGGCCGTTGTACGTACGTGTACATGCTACGTGCGCGCCTCTACTACGACACGTACGCGCCTCTACTACGACACGTACGCGCCTCTACTACGACACGTGCGCGCCTCTACATCCACCAGTATATATGTATGTACACGTTCGTGACCAGAATGACAACGCTACGTATGCTTTGACCAGGTGGGTCCCGACTGTCAGGCACTTCCTTGCGTGCGAAGATGTAGCTGGTGGGTCCCAGCAGTCAGGGGGGCGAATCATTTTGTCTTTTTTTTGCCCGGACGCACTTCCTTGCGTGCGAAGGTGTAGCTGGTGGGTCCCAGCAGTCAGGGGGGAAACATTTTTTTCACGAAATACGGTGGCCCGTCCGGTGGGTCCCTGCTGTCAGGTGGAGGAATAATTATTTTGCACGTAATAAGGAGGCACTTCCTTGCTGCGGCCGTGGACCCAGCTGTCAGCCTCTCCACGTACAGTCCACGTCCGATGGAAGCCGTTCCTTGACCACGTTGACCACGTCGCGCCGAGAGCACTAGGGCGGTGGACGACGGCGAGGCCTAGGAAGGGGACGACGCGGAGACGGGGAAGACGCGGCAGTGGATGCCCACGCGTAGAGGAGTACGAGGGTTCACTGGTTCGCTGCGGTGTGAGGCTGCCGTCGCCACAGAATAACAGGGGGTGTGGGTGAGTAGAGGGATGGCCTGGCCAGCGGTGGGAGTAGTAGGGGGCGGTGAGGCCTCCGCCGCATTGCAGCCGGCCACGGGAGGCAGGAGCACGAGGCACGACCGGCGCTAGTTTGGGCGGCTGGAGCAAGAAGACCAGAGGTTGAAGGAGCACTACGGCCGTTGGATGGACATCGTACGGTCACTGGAGCTAGAATCGTGCATATTGACTAAGTTGACAAAGCCCTCCGTACCCGTCAACTTAGTAGGCCCACAAGTCAGCCTGCCACTATACTGGGTCCCAGCTAACAGGGGGAGTATTCATTTTTTTGTGCGTAATAAGGAGGCACTTCCTTGCGTGCGAAGATATAGCTGGTTGGTCCGAGCTGTCAGCGGCGGTAACGTTTTTTTCGCGAAATACAGAGGACCTTTCGGTGGGTCCCTGATGTCAGGTGGAGGAATCATTATTTTGCGCGTAATAAGGAGACATTTCCTTGCGTGCGGCCGTGGACCCAGCTGTCGGCCTCTCCACGTACAGTCCACTTCAGATGCATGTCGGTCATTGACCACGTTGACCAGGCCGCGCTGAGAGCACCAGGGCGGTGGAGGACGACGAGGCCTAGGAAGGGAATGACACGGAGGCAGGGAAGACTCGGCAGTTGTTTCCCACGCGGAGGGGAGTTCGACTGTACGAGGGTTTACTGGTTCGTCTCCCGTCGCCGGGGAATAACAGAAGGTGTGGGTGAGTAGAGGGATGGATAGGCCAGCGATGGGAGTATGGTGGGGCAGTGAGGCCTGCGCGGCAGCAGAGCCAGCAGCGGGGAGGAGGGAGCAGGTAGTCCCGCCGGTGCTTGTTTGAGCGGCTGGAGCAGGAAGAGCAGAGATTGAAGAAGCACGACGGCCGTTGGATGGACATCGTACAGTCACTGGAGCTAGAATCGTTCATATTGACTAAGTTGACAAAGCCCCCCGTCCCCGTCAACTTAGTAGGCCCACAAGTCCGCCTCCCACCATGGTGGGTCCCAGCTAGCAGGGGGATATTCATTTTTCTGTGCGTAATAAGGAGGCACTTCCGGTGGGTCCGAGCTGACAGCGGGGGGAACGTTTTTTTCGCGAAATACGGTGGTCCGTCTGGTGGGTCCCAGCAGTCAGGGGCAAACGTTTTTTCATGAAATACGGTGGCCCGTCCGGTGGGTCCCAGCAGTCAGGGGGGAAACGTTTTTTCCGTGAAATACTGGTGGCCCGTCCGGTGGGTCCCTGCTGTCAGGTGGAGGAATAATTATTTTGCGCGTAATAAGGAGGCACTTCCTTGCGGCTGCCGTGGACCCAGCTGTCAGCCTCTCCACGCACAGTACTCTTCCGATATAAGTCGGTCATTGACCACATTGACCACGCTGCACCGAGAGCACCACGACGGTGGACGACGGCGAGGCCTAGGAAGGGGACGACGCGGAGCCGGGGAAGACACGGCAGTGGATGCCCACGCGGAGAGGAGTACGAGGGTTCACTGGTTCGGCTGCGGTGTGAGGCTGCCGTCGCCGCAGAATAACAGGGGGAGTGGGTGAGTGGAGGGATGGCCTGGCCAGGGGTGGGAGTAGTATGGGGACGGTGAGGCCTCCGCGGCAGCACAGCCGGCCACGGGAGGCAGGAGCATGCGGCACGACCGGCGTTGCTTTGGGCGGCTGGGGCAAGAAGACCAGAGGTTGAAGAAGCACTACGGCCGTTGGATGGACATCGTTGACCACGCCGTGCCGAGAGCACCAAGGCGGTGGACGACGGCGAGGCCTACGAAGGGAACGACACGGAGCCGGGGAAGACACGGCAGTGGCTGCCCACGCGGTGGAGAGTACGAGGGTTGACTGGTTCGGCTGCCGTCGCCGAAAAATAATAGGAGGTGTGGGTGAGTAGAGGGATAGACAGGCCAGGGATGCGAGTATGATGGGGCCGTGAGGCCTGCCCGGCAGCACTGCCGGCCACGGGAGGCGGGAGCAGGCGGTTCTGACGGCGCTGGTTTGGGCGGCTAGGGCAGGAAGATCAGAGACTGAAGAAGCACGATTGCTGTTAGATTGACATCTAACGGTGTGACGCTGGTAGAGTCGATTGTTGACTAAGTTTCTTTTTTGAGAAACCTTGTGTACGCATGAACTTAGTAGGCCCACAAGTCAGCCTCCAAATTTGTAGGAGACAACATAAAGCCCATTTTCTATTTTTTATTATTTGCAGCCCATTTGCTAATTCTTAAGTAATTTATTACAGCCCATTTTCTGCCCAGGACCACGGTCAAAAATTTCAACCTTATTTTGCATATTTCGGTGGAGTCCGAACTGTTATAATCCCGAAATGATAAACATTTTTTAAGAACTTATTGATTTGCCAAAAAAATCGTTTTGTTTTTGTAAGCAAATAAGACGTGGGACAATTGAGTTGGTTTAAGGGAAAATCAGTGGTAAAAAAATCAGCGCTGGGTGGGAAAAAACAACAAAAATAAGGATGTAAATATGAAAAGGGAATTTTATGTGTTTTCAATATAATGATACGTGTATATGAACTAGTAAAACTATAGGTAGAGATTAGAAAACGGATGTAGGACATGCGTTTCAAGAGGAAAATAGAACTGGGCTGTGTGTTTGATTCAGTAAAAAAACTGCCTGCGGATGTTGTAAGACAAAATATAACTAACGCTGGCGGGCCAAAGGCCAGTAGATACCTGCTGGATCTTTGTGCCCCGTTGTTGTCATGGGCTGGGCCTGTTAAAAACAAAACCAACCCTGGGCAGTCTACAACCCAGTTGAAACTTGCTCGACCTAAAAAAACAATATACGTGCTCAATAAACGAGATAATTCTGCAAGTACAAACTGTTAACTGGGATGCAGCACGGATATTGTTTTTTTATCGTGATAATAAGTGCATGCACTTGTTTCAAAAAAATTGGAGAACTGGGAATTCGAACGGCGGGTGCTTATGCTACCCATCAAATAAAAATCAGGTGCATGAAAATTCGTTTCAAAACAAATGATTCAGCTTTATATCCACGTCGACCCTAGGCATGATGGTTGGAAGCAAATGCAAGTTCATACCAAAAGATCGTTAACAACAATACCAACTTGCGAACGACAAGGTAGTACAACTACCAATACCAAACTAACTTATA
Source organism: Triticum aestivum (assembly GCF_018294505.1). Taxonomy (NCBI): domain Eukaryota; kingdom Viridiplantae; phylum Streptophyta; class Magnoliopsida; order Poales; family Poaceae; genus Triticum; species Triticum aestivum. The sequence continues at coordinate 278,172,865 of NC_057814.1, read as the reverse complement.
ATCTTTTTACTCCTGGCCCTAGTGTTCGTCTGGTAGAAAATCTTGCAGAGGACCAGCTCCCGCTCCTTCTCTTGCTCCAGGTCCCCGAGGTGGTACTGGTGCATCACCCAGTTGGTCCTCTGCTGGTCGAAGTTCTTGTTGGTGTGCAGCACCAGAACCTTTTGTGCTGCCCGTCTGCCGGCCGTTGACCATCACCGGCAAGGTATTGCCGGTCTTGTGCCACATCGCGTGCATGCCGCACTCCGACTGTATCTTGCGACGCGTCCACGTGCCCCTTTTTAACGCCCTGGAATTGCGCTGGAAGAAATGCTTCCTTACGCCACTCAGTGTGATACCTGCAGTATTGTGGAATACAGGTTTTAGTGTACCTAGTTGGCATTTTCATAACATCTTTGGCATGTTGCAGTCACTTGTTTCACTTTTTATTAACTGTCAAATTGTAATTGCTTCACCAGGTCTGCGTCTAAAAAGAAAAATAGGGCTATAAACAAAGGAATATGTTTGTGCAAGTAGACGGCCGATCGGTGTCTTACCTGGAAGTTTCTCAGGTTGGGTGTAGCATATGCCGTGCTCGCTGTCGATGGTTGGTATGAACAAATCGATGAGAGACTGAAATCTCGCGCTGTCAGCACTCACTTTGGCCTCAAGGTGCTCAATCAGCTCCTGATCCGTGGGATCGAACTTGACGCTAGCCGGCAGCACCGGCCAATCCTTCTTCGACTTGCATCGGTAATTCCAGTTATATGGTACTCAATGTATGATCAATCGACTGTTTTAAGTGAATGATGAAAGATTTCGACAGATAAGTGGTACTCCAAATCTGAAGTCCAGAATACCCGAACACGCGTCCGGGATTCTTGTGTCACCTCACGCGCAGCATGTTGTCACGTCAATTCAATGTGTGCACATGACGAATAATTTGACCAACATATACTAGTACTGCTACTGTACTACTTACTAGTCGTATTTAGTGTCACAATTTATACATACGTTTAACTAACAAGTACGCACTTGAAGCCTAACTGATATATATATATATGGCTTCTACATAGCTTCTCCATCATCATTATCAGTACATCCTACGCAGGTGAGTTAGGATGCACTTGATCCCAGGAAGGTATCTATCCTTCAAACCAGAGGAGTGCTTCAAACTAACAACAGTACATAATATCCAACAAAAGAGGGTCGTGCTACAGCACCAGTATACATGGCTCAGTCGAGGGGCACCACGGCAATCTCCGTAGGATTGTCAAGTCGGTGTTTGGGCCACCTGCGAGGATCGGGCATCAGCAAGCAGGGTGTCTTGAAAAGAGCCAGCCGGTTGCAGACGAGTAGACGGTACAAAGACACCAAGAATGCGGCCAGATGGACAGTGCTGAGCAAGTCCATATGATTACAGATCTGCTCCAAGAGAACATCGGGGAGGGAATTCCAATCGTCGCTCTGCGTGTCAGTCGGTTCTGCCATAGGGTTTTTTAGGGCGCTGAGTGATTGGGGTTTTCGGTGCATGCGAGCCAGTGTGGAAGTGGATTCGGGCGGGCGAGTGAAGAAGATGGCATGTGTGGCCGAGCAGTGAGTGGGGGGATATGGTA
>NC_057814.1:278166843-278170700 GCF_018294505.1 Triticum aestivum | reverse complement strand
TACACATGGACACACGCAACACTCACGCACCCATGCGGCACACAGCACACGACGCAACACACACGCTCATGCTCAAGTGCTCAACCTACTCCCCACGTCCGTGAAAGACTGTACATTTAGAGATTTACACACTGACCAGGGCATAATTAACGCCCAAAAGTAGCAGACTTATGTGTGCATACGACCATTGAGATAAGAAGATTAAATGAAGGCCGTTGCATGCTGTAATTAAGGATAGACATGTAGCCTATACCTACAGCACAAGTTGGTGCATTAGTCAATCAATATCGATTTAGATTAAAGGCTAAATGCATTGGAAGTGTAGATGTACATCATGTACTACACTCTTTGTTTTATAGCCGATGTACACTCTTTGTTGGAAGACTGAGGGAGGACACGTGCATGCACTCACATACACAGCCAGGGCGGTTCTCGCGCAAGGGTTGGACTCGTGTCGCGCCTGCGTAAAGTTTTGTTTAACTGATTTCTTTGCTCTGCCAACTGACAGGTGGGACCCAGAAACCATGTGACAATTTAACTAGTCAACAAAGTGCCACGTCGACTATGTGGCCGGTCAGTAGGGTGCAATACGGTGCTCTGCGATGAGCTAGTGATCGTATAATCGCCGCAAAACTATATATAGTGACTGTAAAGAGCGTATTGTTACATACGTTGACCGCCAGTGTATTTTTCTCGTTTCAAATTAAGCCATATTAATCGGAAAGGGCGCAGTATGGACTGCTACTACTAGTACTAGTACTACTTTGATGTGTCCCGTCAACTCGCCGAACGAGGAGAAGCTTGCTTACTACGCCTCTCCCTCGCCCACGCGTGCGGTGGTTCGCAGGACGAGGAGAGGGTTTTGACTACAGCGCCCTCTCCCTCTCCCTCTCCCTCTACCTCGCCCTCACCCTCGCCCTCGCGGTGGACGTGCAGCAGTTCAATCGGTGTCAGATTGCCAGAATCATATTGTACTGTAGTATCATCATTGTTGGACCTTCCGAAGAGGCGAAGAGCCAAGTGCAAGGTTCACACGAGTACGAACTGTTGAACCTCCCGAAGAGGCAAAGATCCAAGCGCAAGGTTTTATAGGAGTTGTCGTCCTAGTAGGCGTGTACTACAACTATAGCGAACGATGCTACTGTATGATGCCGCCACGTCACGTATATCCAAAGCTGTGCCACCTTTTTTTCTCAAAGAGCGTGTTGGAGCCCGTGCAACAGCTCCTGATCCGTGGGATCGAACTTGACGCTAGCCGGCAGCACCGGCCAATCCTTCTTCGACTTGCATCGGTAATTCCAGTTATATGGTACTCAATGTATGATCAATCGACTGTTTTAAGTGAATGATGAAAGATTTCGACAGATAAGTGGTACTCCAAATCTGAAGTCCAGAATACCCGAACACGCGTCCGGGATTCTTGTGTCACCTCACGCGCAGCATGTTGTCACGTCAATTCAATGTGTGCACATGACGAATAATTTGACCAACATATACTAGTACTGCTACTGTACTACTTACTAGTCGTATTTAGTGTCACAATTTATACATACGTTTAACTAACAAGTACGCACTTGAAGCCTAACTGATATATATATATATATGGCTTCTACATAGCTTCTCCATCATCATTATCAGTACATCCTACGCAGGTGAGTTAGGATGCACTTGATCCCAGGAAGGTATCTATCCTTCAAACCAGAGGAGTGCTTCAAACTAACAACAGTACATAATATCCAACAAAAGAGGGTCGTGCTACAGCACCAGTATACATGGCTCAGTCGAGGGGCACCACGGCAATCTCCGTAGGATTGTCAAGTCGGTGTTTGGGCCACCTGCGAGGATCGGGCATCAGCAAGCAGGGTGTCTTGAAAAGAGCCAGCCGGTTGCAGACGAGTAGACGGTACAAAGACACCAAGAATGCGGCCAGATGGACAGTGCTGAGCAAGTCCATATGATTACAGATCTGCTCCAAGAGAACATCGGGGAGGGAATTCCAATCGTCGCTCTGCGTGTCAGTCGGTTCTGCCATAGGGTTTTTTAGGGCGCTGAGTGATTGGGGTTTTCGGTGCATGCGAGCCAGTGTGGAAGTGGATTCGGGCGGGCGAGTGAAGAAGATGGCATGTGTGGCCGAGCAGTGAGTGGGGGGATATGGTATGCGCGAGCTACCAAGGAAGATGGCGCGGGCGGGCGAATGAAGAAGATGGCATGTGTGGCCGAGCAGTGAGCGGGGGGATATGGTACGCGCGAGCTACCAAGGAAGATGGCGCGGGCGGGCGAGCAGTGAGCGGGGGTAAATGGTGTGCGGCCGATGATGGGGAAGAGAGGAGGAAGAAGAAGAGAGGAGGAAGAAGAGTGGAAGACGGGGAAGAAAGTGCATTCAATCTCAATTCTACTAGTACTACTACTAGGATATACCGTCCTTCGGAGTGTAAATAGTTACACCGATGACATGTGGGTCTACCACAACAGGGCCCATATGTCAGTTAATGGAGGACAGAGGTGCGTAGGCGTATTTGCAGAAGCGTGCTCTACTAGCAAACATGATGGCAGTACTGGGTAAGGCTGATTTAGTAACACCAACACGCTGGTTCAGCTTATTAATTACGTGTCCCATCTGCTGCAGCGTGTATTGTCACTTCACTGCGAAGACTAGTTGAATAGTTCTCTCTGACCGAGATGGGGAATAATGGACCGCGAGGACTTCCTTTCTACAGTATCCCTATGCCTCTACGCTCACTTCACTCATTTTTCTCCGTACCTAGTCACTTGTTGAAATCTGTAGAAAGACAAATACTCCGTATTTGGGAACAGAGGGAGGCTTTTACTCCATACTATTTGGGAACAGAGGGAGTATCACCATATGGAGGGAACAGAGGAAGCTTGAAATATGAACATGCCAATGGGAGGGAGTAAGCCCCATGCATGCAACATGCAACACTCACACATACACATGGACACACGCAACACTCACGCACCCATGCGGCACACAGCACACGACGCAACACACACGCTCATGCTCAAGTGCTCAACCTACTCCCCACGTCCGTGAAAGACTGTACATTTAGAGATTTACACACTGACCAGGGCATAATTAACGCCCAAAAGTAGCAGACTTATGTGTGCATACGACCATTGAGATAAGAAGATTAAATGAAGGCCGTTGCATGCTGTAATTAAGGATAGACATGTAGCCTATACCTACAGCACAAGTTGGTGCATTAGTCAATCAATATCGATTTAGATTAAAGGCTAAATGCATTGGAAGTGTAGATGTACATCATGTACTACACTCTTTGTTTTATAGCCGATGTACACTCTTTGTTGGAAGACTGAGGGAGGACACGTGCATGCACTCACATACACAGCCAGGGCGGTTCTCGCGCAAGGGTTGGACTCGTGTCGCGCCTGCGTAAAGTTTTGTTTAACTGATTTCTTTGCTCTGCCAACTGACAGGTGGGACCCAGAAACCATGTGACAATTTAACTAGTCAACAAAGTGCCACGTCGACTATGTGGCCGGTCAGTAGGGTGCAATACGGTGCTCTGCGATGAGCTAGTGATCGTATAATCGCCGCAAAACTATATATAGTGACTGTAAAGAGCGTATTGTTACATACGTTGACCGCCAGTGTATTTTTCTCGTTTCAAATTAAGCCATATTAATCGGAAAGGGCGCAGTATGGACTGCTACTACTAGTACTAGTACTACTTTGATGTGTCCCGTCAACTCGCCGAACGAGGAGAAGCTTGCTTACTACGCCTCTCCCTCGCCCACGCGTGCGGTGGTTCGCAGGACGAGGAGAGGGTTTTGACTACAGCGCCCTCTCCCTCTCCCTCTCCCTCTACCTCGCCCTC
>NC_057814.1:278157123-278165832 GCF_018294505.1 Triticum aestivum | reverse complement strand
GCGCGAGCTACCAAGGAAGATGGCGCGGGCGGGCGAATGAAGAAGATGGCATGTGTGGCCGAGCAGTGAGCGGGGGGATATGGTACGCGCGAGCTACCAAGGAAGATGGCGCGGGCGGGCGAGCAGTGAGCGGGGGTAAATGGTGTGCGGCCGATGATGGGGAAGAGAGGAGGAAGAAGAAGAGAGGAGGAAGAAGAGTGGAAGACGGGGAAGAAAGTGCATTCAATCTCAATTCTACTAGTACTACTACTAGGATATACCGTCCTTCGGAGTGTAAATAGTTACACCGATGACATGTGGGTCTACCACAACAGGGCCCATATGTCAGTTAATGGAGGACAGAGGTGCGTAGGCGTATTTGCAGAAGCGTGCTCTACTAGCAAACATGATGGCAGTACTGGGTAAGGCTGATTTAGTAACACCAACACGCTGGTTCAGCTTATTAATTACGTGTCCCATCTGCTGCAGCGTGTATTGTCACTTCACTGCGAAGACTAGTTGAATAGTTCTCTCTGACCGAGATGGGGAATAATGGACCGCGAGGACTTCCTTTCTACAGTATCCCTATGCCTCTACGCTCACTTCACTCATTTTTCTCCGTACCTAGTCAGTTGTTGAAATCTGTAGAAAGACAAATACTCCGTATTTGGGAACAGAGGGAGGCTTTTACTCCATACTATTTGGGAACAGAGGGAGTATCACCATATGGAGGGAACAGAGGAAGCTTGAAATATGAACATGCCAATGGGAGGGAGTAAGCCCCATGCATGCAACATGCAACACTCACACGTACACATGGACACACGCAACACTCACGCACCCATGCGGCACACAGCACACGACGCAACACACACGCTCATGCTCAAGTGCTCAACCTACTCCCCACGTCCGTGAAAGACTGTACATTTAGAGATTTACACACTGACCAGGGCATAATTAACGCCCAAAAGTAGCAGACTTATGTGTGCATACGACCATTGAGATAAGAAGATTAAATGAAGGCCGTTGCATGCTGTAATTAAGGATAGACATGTAGCCTATACCTACAGCACAAGTTGGTGCATTAGTCAATCAATATCGATTTAGATTAAAGGCTAAATGCATTGGAAGTGTAGATGTACATCATGTACTACACTCTTTGTTTTATAGCCGATGTACACTCTTTGTTGGAAGACTGAGGGAGGACACGTGCATGCACTCACATACACAGCCAGGGCGGTTCTCGCGCAAGGGTTGGACTCGTGTCGCGCCTGCGTAAAGTTTTGTTTAACTGATTTCTTTGCTCTGCCAACTGACAGGTGGGACCCAGAAACCATGTGACAATTTAACTAGTCAACAAAGTGCCACGTCGACTATGTGGCCGGTCAGTAGGGTGCAATACGGTGCTCTGCGATGAGCTAGTGATCGTATAATCGCCGCAAAACTATATATAGTGACTGTAAAGAGCGTATTGTTACATACGTTGACCGCCAGTGTATTTTTCTCGTTTCAAATTAAGCCATATTAATCGGAAAGGGCGCAGTATGGACTGCTACTACTAGTACTAGTACTACTTTGATGTGTCCCGTCAACTCGCCGAACGAGGAGAAGCTTGCTTACTACGCCTCTCCCTCGCCCACGCGTGCGGTGGTTCGCAGGACGAGGAGAGGGTTTTGACTACAGCGCCCTCTCCCTCTCCCTCTCCCTCTACCTCGCCCTCGCCCTCGCCCTCGCGGTGGACGTGCAGCAGTTCAATCGGTGTCAGATTGCCAGAATCATATTGTACTGTAGTATCATCATTGTTGGACCTTCCGAAGAGGCGAAGAGCCAAGTGCAAGGTTCACACGAGTACGAACTGTTGAACCTCCCGAAGAGGCAAAGATCCAAGCGCAAGGTTTTATAGGAGTTGTCGTCCTAGTAGGCGTGTACTACAACTATAGCGAACGATGCTACTGTATGATGCCGCCACGTCACGTATATCCAAAGCTGTGCCACCTTTTTTTCTCAAAGAGCGTGTTGGAGCCCGTGCAACAACCACACAAGTTGCACGTACACATAACACATTTACTAGTAATAAATTCTAAAGGACAAATGCCAGTATGCCACACAAGTTCATCTCCAATTCATGTGATAAATTTGTGCACGACTAGTCTACATATATTCACAGCGCTACCGTTCACAATTACCGTACTCCACATACACATTATAGATGGGCTACATGTCCTCCTCCAGGTTCCAGTCCCAGGTGTTCTCAATGGATGGCACGATCCATAGCGGTGGGCAACGGGAATCATTGTCGCAGCTTTCTAGTCCGGTTCCACACGATGGAGACTCATCCAAGCTGAAGCGGCATAAATCAGGGATAGCGTGTCCCAGCATGTCGTTCATCCGGCGGTGCGCACTGAAGACACAACCATGCTTCATGAACGGCAGGCCTTCCGTGTCGTGCACGGAAGGTAGCATCCGCTTCACAATGGGGTAGTTGTCCCCGATGAAAAGCGAGTACTCTCCAAGAGTGTTCCTCGGCACCCACGTAGCATCACGGGGGTCGAACTCGGCGCCGTTCATCTGGTACACGCGGCATCCCAGATCTGGACAGATGGTGACGTACATAGTCAAGGTCCATGCATAATAATGTTGTGCTCAAATATGGCGGTCAGTAATACTGTGCAGCAAATAGTACTACTCCGGTATAGAGGAAGTAAAATAACCGGCTTATTATATATAGCCACTCTCGGCTACATGGATGAGATAGTAAGACATGGAAAAACAAAAATGGTGGCAGCTAGTGGGTTCAAGTCTTCAAGGGCCCAGCTAGCTATACGCGTCCTCCAAGGTAAAAAGTACTCCTACTAGTACTACGAAGTATACTACTAGTACAACAATGAAAGAGAAGGCGAGAGGGTTAAAAAATGGAATACCTGGGTAGATGGTGACAGTCCGATCGTGGTAGATTGTGTGACCATGTTGCACATCAGTGGTACCATGGGTAACGACTGCTGAGATAATTGATCCCAATATGCCAAAGTCAGCTACAAGGTTCCAGGTTAGACCGAATCGCGGATGCAAATGCACATCCAGGATCGGCGATCTTATTTTGATCGGGGGATGACTGGTCCCTGCAAAATAATGGAGTACCGTTAGGGATGCAAATGATGGTTTGTGCATTCCGTTTGTAATCTCCCGTACCGTAGGATGGCAACCAGATGAAACAAGTCCCCTGGCTTGTCACCGCGAAGATGCGGCCTAGATGGCGCACGGCGTCTTCGAACGTGTAGGGGTACAAATCTGCCGCCGCCAACATGCGCCAGCCTCTGCCGTTACTGCCTCTTGCATTGATGGCAATCCTTATGTCGAACACCGCGATGAGATAGTAATCGTCGTAGCTGTGTTGCTTTGTCGGCGGGTCCGCAATTGCTATCTTCTTCAATCTCATGTAGGCATCATCATACGTATTCAAGCTCGGCCAGTCCGGAAGGCCGATCCCAATGGTGGAGAAGGGTTCTACCGGAACGTCCGCACTGCTGTGAATGTTGTGCAAAATGATGGTGGTATCCAGCCGGAGGTATGCAAGCCAATCTTCGTTGGCACCGACCCAGACCTATATATAAGACGGTGGGCAGCGGAGAAATTATGGGATGGAAATGGAATAACTAAGTACTACATGATCAAACTCCATTACTGACCTGCTCATCGGTCAAAATCCGACTACCTCTCAACGTCGGCAACTCTAGCGGAGTCAACGCGCAACCATGGCCAGGGAGCAGTGGACTGTTCGAAGGATTGTCCCATAGAAGAACCTTCTCCTCGAGGACGCATGGAAGACCAACAAGCATGGCCTTTTCCCAAGCCTGTTTAAGCAGCGTCTTGAAAAAGTTGGCGCAGGAAGCACCGAGTCTTGCGGCGGTGAGGACGTCGGAGCGGCGTGCGATTTCTCCCAGAGGATCATCGTCCAAGGTCTCCCAGCCCCGACGAGGAGGAGAACCGCCTGGCGAATCCATGGGAGCGGCGATCTCTTCGGGGGGAGGGGAACTGGCGAGGAGGAGATAAGAGCATAGTAACCGCAGGGCCTCGTCCCTTCCAACTGTAGATTGTTCCTCGGCGAAGGGGTGAGGCTATTATTTACTACTAGTACTAGCATTATGGAACGTTATGGGATTGCATTATACTGTAAATAATAGCACTAGTAAGAAATTTTTGGCACTAGGTAGTAGTATTTGGCATGGATTAAGAAATTTTGGATATGTTTTTGCCATTTTTTGTACATGCCAACTAGTGTCAAAAAACGTCTTATATTATGTGACGGAGGAGTACGTACTCGTACTGTAGCAGTACTAGTACTACTTTTCTCAACTAGTAGTGCGATGTACTGTACTTCTAGTCTAGTCTAGTATAGTGCACCAATTTTGAACTCTTGAATCTCAGGGCCAAGGAGCTACAGTTGGAAGTGGAGGGTACTACTGTTCTCTAGAACCATCGCTGTACTATCAATGCAGGGGAAGTACACCTGCGTAGTGGCCTAGTGGGTACTCTCGGTACTCTATTCAGCTGCTCCTCTCACGTAGCTGGCCTACTCAGCCGCTCCTCTCACGCACACACTAGCAGCCTGTTTATCAGCGATGGTTACTGCGGGGGCAGACCATTTGAGTTATTTGATACAGCGAGACTAGGCTTTTCGCTTCCATTTGTGGAGGTGTAATGGATCTCGTCGAACTTTGTTAGTAGTTCCTTCTTTATGAATGAGATGAAGCAAAGCTTTTGCCTCCGTTTCAAAAAAACACGTCAAGAGGAATTTCTTTTATAGTAGAGCCGATAATGGAGTGACGTCCATGCGTGCAACGCCACAAGATACAGAGTAGTAGTAGAGCACTTTACGTACAGAGCCATATTGCACAGTTCCCAATGCCCCGCCAGGCTTTTCTGGCTCCTCGGGTTTAATTGGGAGGCGCTAGTTTAAATATGCTACTAGCTGGAAGCCGCAAGCGAGGTGCGGCTAGGGCGAGCACGCGAGCCATGGGATGCTGGGAAGGAAAACCCGTTCACGTGGCTAGGCTATCCAGTGCACCCAGATTGTGGGGCCGCATGTCCGTTTGACTTCAAAACTCAAACTACCCGTGTAAAATATTGGCTCGCAGCGAAGTGTAGTAGTACTATTTTTTTTTAAAAGGACGCCATGCGTTCGGCCGGGATCGAACCCACAAAACGAGGTATACACTCCCGCGACCACTAGTAGTACTCGTTGGAGTACAACGCAACCTAGAATCGCCTTTTGTCGCTAGTAGTACGTACATTGTTCCTTACAAGAAACCCCTAAGAGAATGGTTAATAGTATAGCCAGCTGCTGGCTATAAGCCAGTGCCATGTCATCTACAGCCCATCTTATAGCCAACATGTACAATAATAGATCAAAAGAGTGTACTACTTTTTTATTATGTGGCCCACTTCTCATTCTCACAAAGTGCCTAGGAGCACGTGCTAGAGCTGGCTCTTCACGAAGAGCCCGCTTACCTTCTCTCTCCTCTTCTCTTTCCTCCAACAAAGCAGAAATATACTAGTTTATTTCTTATAGCCCGCTGACTCAGCTCTATTGTACTTGCTCTAATAATGCAAGAAACCACTAAAATGCCAAGAAACTATTGCCACTTGCATACGTGGCAGACTTAAGATAAGACTACCTTATCAACCATTGTACATGCTCTTACCAACAAAAATCCTCGAGTGACCTCCTACCTCTGGCCCGTCCACCTAGTCATCCTCGGCCATGGGACACAGCTACCGCCGCCGGCAGAAGGCGAGGTCAAAAACGCCGGCGGTGCAGAGCCCATGTTGCGGCAGCCCGGATGCCAGCTCCGTCTGGCGCTCGTGGCCGCTAGCTAGCCAAGATAGCTCCATCCAGCTGCTTGTCTGCAAGGTTTTCTAGCTAGATTGGCATGGCAGCGCGGCGGCTTGCTCGCGCGCGCCGTGCTAAGGCCAGCCATCTGGCTCGAGCGAAGGCCAGCGCGGCGGCTTGCTCGCTCGTGAGTCACGCTAGGGCCAGCCTGCCAACCCGTGCGGAGGCCAGCGCGGCGTCCGGCCCGTCCGGCGGAGCAGCGGCCAACTTGCTCATCACGGGCGCCACCGATGAACACGCATCAATACTGTTTGAAGTAATGTTCAGGAAAAATAATGATTTGAGGGGGAATAAGAGGATAGAAGGTCAGATGTGAGTCCCTCATGTCAACGGTCAAACAAAATGTGTTGGTTTAAGCTGCCTCGTCAGCACGGACGTGTGGGCCAACCCTGTCATAAATGGGTTTAAACGAACCTAATCGGCAGGAGTACTAGGTAGTTTTCGGCGTGGATTAAGAAATTTTGGGTATGTTTTTGCTATTTTTTGTACAATAGATTCTTCCTAGGGCTGGTTGAAAGTGGTAGTTTTTTCTAAATACTCTACATATTGTAAGTAGGAGTGAAAGTTAAGCTTTGGAAGCCAATAAGCAAGGCTAGTTACATAGTGCATATGTGTACATGATTGAAAGTAAATATCAACCATGAGTGACTAATATCTTGATGGAAAACTCGAAACTATGGAATACTAGGAAAGAATGCATGGTTGGGAATACTAGCAATGCTCATGTCCGTTGCAACAAATCATAATTAGAATAATACTTATTAACAAACTTGGTACAAAACAATCTAATTTTGATATACATATGTCACTAGAGATATATTATGTTTCAATTAGAATATATTCCTTGGGATGTTTTGGTGAGGTCAGGGATGGATGTGGTTTGTTTTAAGATACTAATTATGGGTTTTTCTGCAAATTGGTAGACAAGTGAGATGTTGGTGAGAAAATGCAACAACTTACCTCACAATCGTTAGATGTAGATCTAATGGTCAGAAACGACGGATGGCAGACACACCAGCATCACCAACTTAGTCTTGTGTAGGAGTACTAGCAAGATCCGTGCATTGCACGGAACATCAAGATGCTTTTTTTTATAAAACACTTGTTGTGATTGACCCTTGCGGGAGTAATCCCATGTGTAAAAACTAATGATATCTCGAGAAATATGAGATAAGGTGAAGAGGAGTGGGGTGTGGTGGTGGTTGGTGGTCGGACTGAGAGGAGGCATGGGGATTGACGACGCCGGCAGCGGCCACCAGGCCAGTTTGTTCCAGAGGCTTCCTTTCTTAATTGCTCAACAATGAGGTTTGTTGGAGATAAGGATGAACGAGGGAAGGCCTTGTCTACAAATGTGGAGAGGGGTGCGGGTATCTTTTAGTTTAATTTCCATCCGTCGGATATAGATCGGACGGTCTATATTGCAAGATGGCACACGTACCATCATCACCAACTCGGGTTTTTATAAGAGAAGAAATATAAGTATGGAGATACAAACGTATTATCGATACTTGCTTTGGTAAACTAGCATCTACATTCTATTCAAAGCCTCGGCATGTGGGGCCTTAGCACAATGACTTCTCGACTGTGTAAAACGAAGATTTTCCCGTCGCCGACAAGGAGGGGGTGACGGCGGCGCGCTTTTTGGCTTGCTCTAGTCCTAGTAGTCATACTAGGTGGTCTAAGCACGTGTAGATTTATTCTTTTTCACGTCTCGTGTTGGCCGTACTGCCACTACTGTTAATGAATAGACGGTAAGTTATTCACGGGGAAACCCTTGTTGAGCGTGTTTGCGAGAGAGAGAGAGACAGTGTGCGTGTGTCATATGTTAGAGACTGAGGCAATGATAACAGATTCTTTGTGTCTATGTGTGTGGAGGATAGAGAGAGACATGTACATGGGGCTTTGTGTTGTGTAACATGGAGACACATATACACAATTAGAGAGTGAGTGTGTGAGATACACATGCGGACATGAGGAGAGATGAGGATCCAGATAAATGGGTGTTTGTGCGTGTCTGTGTGTGTTTGTGCACGCATTTGTGTGTGAGAGGGAGAGAGTGTATGTGGAGTAGAGAGACCACTTATGATGTAAACCTAGTATAAGGGAACGGGGAATGGTGTGACATGTGTAGTAGAGAGATAGCACGGGTGCGGGGGGGAGCAGACTATTTGGAAGAGACATCGAGTGTGTGTGTGGGAGAGGGGTGTGAGAGAGAGAAAGAGAGAGCTAGCGACGGAGAGAGAGAGAGGAAGAGAGGGGGCGAGAGGGGTCGTTTGTGTCCATAAATGGCGTATAGATAGGGAGACAATGTTGATATTGTCCGAAATTGGCCTATGAACGGAGACACAAGGGAAGCGAGTCATCGTGTGTGTGATAGGGACTTCATGAGAGATCAAGAATAGATGGTGTAGAGAACAATGTGCGAAATCGAGAACGATTATACATTAGGGAGCTATGCAAAGAGTCACGACATATATGTATATAGGGAAGGAGCTGGGGCGGGTCCGCATGTGGGAGAGATAGAAAGAGGATAGTGGTGCACAAGGAGACAAAGTGTGCTTGTTTGCAGTGGAGGTGGTGTGTGAGGTGAGTGCGCGAGAACCACATAACTAGGGAGATAGACGTTTGGGGGCGATGTTTTGTGTGTATGGGAAATATACACTCTACATAGTGCGTGTGCTTGGGTAAGAGAGATAGCGGGAGACCTAGAGAGTGAGGGAAGAGATGTGTGCATGCCCGAGACTCCGAGAGACAAAGTGATAGAGACCTATGTTGGGGTCCGGACTTTACAAGAGAGAGGGGTGTTAATGTGCTCGTGTGTTGGTGTTTGGGGGAGAGAA